>NC_083467.1:19681501-19686501 GCF_030014155.1 Tachysurus vachellii
TTAATGCTGCTGGCAAATGTCCACATGCTATTATTTAGAAAAGGGCTTTTACTTCATTATTTCTTCTTTTTCTTTTTGTTTATGAATGAGAGCAATGAAAGATACACAGTAAGGCAACTCCAACTGGAACAATTTTAAACCTATCTTTAAGACCACCATAATCTCTGCAGTCAGAAAACATCTTGATATGATGAGCACTATGGTATACCTACAGTATACTTTCCATTCTCCCATCTTTAAGGCCTCCTACAGAAAGGTGTTGTTTCAAGTTACAATCATGAATTTGCTCTTCATTTACATGAGAGGTTATTTATATCAAAATTTCAAGCTAGACCCGTCTCATCTAATGGCTTACGACACAGTGATTTCTTTGCATCATCCATTGTACCTCACAGTAGTCTTTTCTGTATACTAATGTAGAATTTAAGCCAAAATCAATCCAGTTTACATGCATGTAATCCACTTCTAGTCACTTAGGTATGCATATTAAAATTTACTACAGGTTTTCAATGACCGATGTGACACATCTTGATCAGAAGGGCTCAGGCAGTGACTTGGCCTGAGGTTAGTATACTGACTCCATTTCCTGTAACAAAATCGACTGCAGGAAATGTTCCAAATACAGCTCTTGCCCACACCCTTCACTCCAGATGTTCATGACACTTGAAGACAAAACTGGATTCGACTGCTGACCTTTTCTTTGGCAAGAAATAGCTGTGACTAGGTATTTGAGATCAGGTGTGCAATGGCACACGGACCAGGAAAGCCTGCAATAAACTAAAGTACTAAGCTCCGCCGTTGTGTGAAAGAATGTACATCTAATTAACCTAATACATACACAATACAACACAAGAAAAGATTCTGATAGCACATTGATTCATACTGTATGAATCATCAACTAATTCACTTGGCAGAAATGTGCGTTTATTTCTTGGAATTGCGTTCATAATAAATTAAACTCACACTCATACGAGAAAGTCTGTCGTAAGAGGATAATCATATCCATACCCAGAATAGCCAGGTCACCTTGCTCATTAAGACTTAACAGCAGAAACAACTAACAGTAAGCAGAATGTTTAAACCGAAGCGGTTATTGTCTTAAATGTACGTTACATTACACATAAAAAAAACAGAAACTGTTAACTACACTTGTGGATTTCATTTGGACAAAATGAGAGGCTAAAAATGAAAAGACAGACGGTATTCCATTCCATTGTATAGTGAATTTGTTTACATTTCCACAATGGTTCACCAAAAAGCAAATTAAATCATGCAGCTCAATTCATGGCTTTAAAACAAAACACACAGTTATATGGAATGTCTGTCTTATATCGACTTTCAGTCCAACTGATATAACCAATTTAAGCAAGAGGCTAGAGCTTGCCTGTGTCTATTGTATTACTTTTCCAGTAACAGGCTGCTCCATTGAACCATAACCCTCTCCACCCAAGTTTCATCTTTCTGACAAGACTAATGTAAGTTTAATTCCAAGACAAACTCATTCAAAGAGCAGCTGCAAATAAGAATGCAGGGATAGTAGTGGGAGGTTTACTCTAATCCTTGAATGTAATCCAAATTGTACCACTATAACATTAAATCATATCTCACACACACACACACACACACAGCTGTTGCTACAGACATAATTTGCTGTAGCAAAAAATAAATTATAGAAAATAAATTACAGAAAATATACGTCAGAAATAGTTTAAAGCCTTTTTTACCCCAGCAATGTCACAGGAGTCCATTTCAGCAGGTTCTACAGCTGTGTCTTGTGTTTTGGTGCTGTCTTTGGTGATGCTAGCCAGAGTTCCACCATTCTTCAGCACGTCTGGCAGTTTGGGTTCCAGCCATTCGATGGTCGGCCCTGCAGGGCAAACGGAGCCTTGTTCAAAGCTGCTCATGTCAGCAGACCCTACATGCAGTGGCAATGGGCCAACGACAGCCTCAGCCACAACTAAAGCTGCAGGTGTCCGATCCCCTACCAACTGTCCTGAAGTTCACATTCGCAACCCAAGCCCAAGGGTCAACGCCTGCATGTAACACTGTGCAATACAGATCTGTTGATTTTTTGCTAAGAAGATTCTTACAACTTCTGCTTCATTACAACCAGTATAATCTTATAAGGGAATCCTGACCTCTTAATCTTACTGGATCTACAGAGCAACTAAAATACTGATACACCCCACTGACTGCTGGCCAGTTCGTATGTTCCGTCTCTTTTAGAGGGCTATAAAATATGTATGCTTGGCAAGTGGATCAAATTCAGTTCTGTGTAGAAGGTGTGCAGACGTACCGGACCACCGGAACCCATCTCATAACATAACTAGCCACTTAAGTACCAGATATTTTCATTTAATGGAAATTTGGAGCAAAATAAGCTGCTCATTCATGTTAGCTGAAGAAATCTGGCTACTTTGACAGAAGATCACTTTATGCATTAATAACATGGTTTCATGACAGCAACACAGGAGCATCGTTTGAGGAAGCTGGCGAAGAACGCTCATGGGTGACGCCCCCAGAGCTCTGGTTACCTGCACTGGCCTATCAGAGGGAGATTCTATTCCTCATTCATTATGCAGCTTTATTCCACTCCCTGGCCAAGACCACAGGTCATAAATACTACAAGAACATGACCTTGGATTAACTGATTTGCTACCAGCGACACACGATACGTGTACAGTAAAAATGTAAATCAGTGTTGTTTCTTTAATGCGTGTCACTATAAAACTTAAGGCTTTCTGTTGCCATGCCAGGTACTTCAAGTTACCATAAACGCCTTGACCAAATACAAGATTTAATGTCAATAGGTAGGGTCAGGAGCACACAGCTCTGCAGAGTTTCTCCACACATCCAATTAAGCTATTGATTAAGCGCTGTAATGTAGTGATTCCTTAAAATGAGAGAAACACTTTTATTCAGTGCACACTAAACTTTAAACAAGAGAGCTATTTGGTTATTGTCTTGTATAGTATAATGTTATTTATGTATGAGCATTTGAGAGTCACAGTCAGCTGAAACCAAATTCCACGTGTGTGACAAC
Source organism: Tachysurus vachellii (assembly GCF_030014155.1). NCBI lineage: Eukaryota > Metazoa > Chordata > Actinopteri > Siluriformes > Bagridae > Tachysurus > Tachysurus vachellii. Next base: position 19,684,545 of record NC_083467.1, read on the forward strand.
ACACTTGATTCTGATTCTAAACCTGATTCTGATTAAACACCGTTGTATTATTTAATTTTTTTTAAAAATTAGCAGCAATTTTCCAAAAAATTTAAATGGAATTATATGAAAAAAAAAGTTTTTGCACTTGATAACATTTTGGCCAACATACATACAGTGTTGCTTGAAAGTTTGTGAACCCTTTAGAAATTCCCATATTTCTGCATAAATATGACCTAAACATCATCAGATTTTAAAACAAGTCCTAAAAGTAAACAAAGTGAACACAATCAAACAAATGAGGCAACAATATTATATTTCTTCATTTAATTATTGAGAAACATGATCCAGCATCACATATCTATGACTTGCAAACGTATGTAAACCTTTGCTTTCAGTATCTGTTGTAAGCCCTTGTACAGCAATAACTGTAAGTAAAGCTTACGGTAACTTTTGATCAGTCCTGCACAACAGCTTAGAAGAATTGTATTCCATATCTCAGTACAGAGGAGCTTCAACACGGATTTTATTGGGTGTCATCACAAACTACTTGCTTCAGGTCCTGCCACAATTTGTCTTTTGGAATAAAGTCAATACATTGACTTGGCCATTGTATAACCTTATCTATGTTCCTCTTTAATCATTTTTTTGGTAGACTTGTGCTTGTTGTATGACCCATTTTTTTTCTTGAGATTCAGTTCATGGAGAGATGTCTTGCCATTTTCCTTTAGAATTCACTGGCATAACTCTGAATACATTGTTCCATAAATGATGACAAGCTGTCCTGGCCCAGATGCAGCAATACAGGCCAGACAGCTTGATACTACCACCACAATGTTTCACAGATGGTATAAGGTTCTTGTGAAAGGTTCTTACTGAAATTCAGTATTTTCCTTTTTCCAAAAATAATGGTTCTCATTTCAAGTCCTCTGGTTTGTCCACATGATCTTTAGCAAACTTCATGGCCAGCAATGTCCTTTTTGGAGAGTAGTGGCTTTTCCTTTGGACTACGAGTCCAAACACTTAAGAAAGGATTTTTCCAGCCTGATGAGCAACAAGAACTCTTTTCCTGAAGTCCTCAGAAATCTCCATTCTTTTAGCAAAGATCCCCTTCCACTAACACAAATCAGTAACTTGAACGTCTCTGTTCTCTAAATAAAATTGGACACTCATGGACACCTGATTGTCATCTCATTATATTAAATCAGATGGACTCTAATTTGACCTTGAAATTAAGTACTAAACCTAGAGGTTTACATACTTTTTTGCCTCTCACAGATATATAATATTGAAACATTTTCCTGAATGAAAAAAATTATAAAAGTATATTATATTTGTCTGTTTGACTGGGTTCACTTTGTCTGCTTTTGGGAAAATCCGATGATGTTCTGGGTCATATTTATGTAGAAATATAGAAATTTCTAAATGATTCACGACACTGTATGTAAAGCATGTGAGTGAGTTCAAATACAGAATAAAGTGTATGTGGAAGGCTGCTATCATTGGAAAACATACAATTTCTTATGAATTTTATAAAAATAAAAAGAGGAATATTTGGATATAGTTTTGCTTCATTTCATGTAATATCTCAAATAATATGATGCATCTTGACATGTACACACTTTACAGAGTGTACGTGCACTGTTAAAACAATGAACAATGTTAGTACCTCCAAGTGGAACTCTGTGCCGGGCCACTTGTTGAAGCTGCAGGATGTGAAGGCAGTCATTAAGGCAAGTCATTGTGGCCAGAGAGGTGGCTTTAAGCAGCAGGAGGTCCTGATCCAGTGGAGAGGGATTGTGACTTGCCGGCAGGCCCTCAATGCACTGTACCAGGTCTCTGTGCTGGTCCTGCGCCTGGGTCATCATCTGCCCAAACATTTACACAGAACTTTACTAAAAGACCTGTGCACACTGTTAATCTCCAAACTTTCAGATAAATTCATGCATAATAAATGGGATGCATCACTTAATGTTCC